>NC_045166.1:5481205-5508705 GCF_900700415.2 Clupea harengus
GTCCAGGTTTTTGTGAATTATCTGTGTTTTGCGCCAAACTCCTGGTTGGTCCTTTTAGGCCTCATTTCCTCAAACCACAGAAAGACCTACGTGAAGTGAACATGCTGCTTTGCTACGCTCACGGGACGACCACACGCATGCACACACACACACACAAAGACACACACACACACACACAGACACACAGACACACACACACAGACACACACACACACACACACACACACACACACAAACACAGACACACACACTCACACAATCTTTCCTGCACATGTGCTGCTTTTCTTGCGTCATCACACCACACACAGAGTGACCAAACATTGTGCCCCCATTGAGCATGGCATCCAACAGACACAGTCTGTGGTTGCTGTATGGAGCTCCGGTCAGGGCAAGTCCCCTGGAGGTCAAGGTCACTCAATGTGCGCCGTTACACCGCCATTGTCGTACAGATGGTACAAGCTGAATAACACCAGAGCTTAAGGACTATTTGTTCGGGAGGTGCACATTTCTTAACGTTTCTTAGAAGTTACTTCATCTAATCTCCACCCTGAAACCATGGAGTGTTCCCTGAAACCATAAAGTGCATTAGGGAGCCGTTAACTATGACACAAGCTCTTTCCAGTTCTTCCTAAGCTGCAGGTATGTGTAACCTGTAATTGTCCATGTGCTATCTTTGTTGTAAATATCCCATGCAGTAATCTACTTCATATTCCCTTTGTTATTTGACTACTGTAGACCTGTTTTATATGTGCATGGTCTGAACATTACAAATCCTGAGTTGTTAGAAACATGTATTTAGTTTATCTTTATCGTTTGTTCTTGACTGTGTTATGGCAGTAGCCTTTTGCCAAGGGTGTGCAATACACACCATTTAGTTAGTCAGGATAATGAAAAACAGTGCTTTATTCTGTGAGCTGCATACCCCTTCCTTTTTGAAAGCAGGTGCATGGAACTTGTAACAACAGATAGCCAGTAAGTAAGTAGGACACCCAATTTGAAACGATAGCCTTGCAGCAGCGTGGCTGTGAGATGAACAGGCTACCCCTTGTTCTCGTCAAACCCTCTCTATGTTCTTCTATCTTAAGTCGGGCTGGATGCCAGTTGTGTGGTTTTTCTCCCTCAGAACATATGGCTGCAGACTGATTTTGCGTGTTGGCCCATGCTCAGGCATGGGGTTAGAATATTTTTTTAAATGGCTAAGTTTAGATCTAAATTCACCTACAAGGCAAAGAATATTTGTGGTCTGTTTGTGTTTTTCTCTTTTGGTCAGCTATCACTTTCAATAGGTGTGCAATTGCTTAATGGGAATGTGTGCTTTCTGTCAAAGGTAATTCAGAAGTATTTAAGAATATGTTACAAGTAAAGACTATGCCAGTATATGCCATTGCTAGATATACTTCACTGGCTGTGCTTTGCAAAGGTACCCGTTTATCGTGAGATTGCACTGGATGCATCTCGCAACAGACGTGTTCTGGAAATAGAACATTTCCATTGTGAAACATGCATGTCAAGTACTTCCTCTGACTGCATTGGTCAGGTCTTGCAGCCTCTTGAAAGAATGCAATGCACAACAACCATTTAAAGGCTTTCCACTTTGGACCTTCCAAGTCTGAACTCTCTGGACTCGTTTAGATCTTTTAGATCTCTCTTCTTGCGCTGTGCAAATATGCAGTGGCCGAGGCACTGTTCTTTTTTTGTCTAATGGCTCAACGGACAATTTTTTTTAATCTGGTGAACTGCAGCATTTTTCCCCAACCTGCCTCCTAATATTATAGCACATCTGTTTCATCTCACTCCACTCCTGGAAAAGCAAGTGTGCTGGAAGATGAATATGGAGCACGGGTGTGTGGACTCAACAGGCAGGTGCTTCCAGATGAAAGCGTGCCCAAAAGGGGTGGCGTCGCGGGCAAGGCTTTGTGGGTGTCGTATCTCGACTCTGACCCTGCGTTAAACTTCATGCCAGAGCAGAGCAGACTAAAGCGCCGGCCTGTCATAATTGCCGTCTGGCGAGAACATGGGTGGACCGTGAACACACAGTTCCCGTAAGAGGAGGAAATACCACCTATGGGCAGTCCCGTGCAAAATACTCCACACCTGGATAAACACCCGCCGCTGCACTGCGCTGCGCAATCCGTTAAAAAGTGAAACACTGGTGACAAACGCCCTGCGAGGGCTCACAAATCACACACACACACACACACACACACACACACTCACACTCACACTCACACACACACACACTCACAAATCACACACACACACACACACACACACACACTCACAAATCACACACACACACACACACACACACACACTCACAAATCACACACACACACACACACACACACGCCATATCTGCGTAATATCTGAAGTTTTAAATGCATAGCAATCCCACTGCGACTCCCTCTCACTCTTTCTCTCCGTTAGCCGTGAGCTCACCAACTCTGTCTCAGCTTCACTCATAACTTAAGAAGATGTATGGCCAATGGTATGTATAGCTCTCTGCCATATGGGGGGGGCTTGGTGTTGTCTCAATGGACCAAATACATACGCTTGCAATTAGCCCCTCCTGGCTAACCTGTGTTTTTCATGTCTTTAACCTCGGCATAAAATTACAAGCTTATTGCTCTCTCTCCCTCTCTCTGACACACACACACACACACACACACACACACACACACACACACACACACACACACACACACACACACACACATTTCCTCTCTCTTTTTACCCCTCTTTGTCATTGATTTGATCATGCCCGGCCGTTCTTGGGCCACTGTGACCAATTAAGGCACCTGGGTCTGTCTGGTTTTATTTCCAAAGTCTCGTTCCTTCCTGAGTTTCTCTTAAAACTGCAACTGGAAGGCTCCCTCTGCCCGCCTGGCTGCCAAGTCCCTTTTCTGCTTCACTCCTGGCAGGACGGAGCGCGTGGCCTTGGTGGGGGGACGCAGTAGAGTTTGGACTTAGGGGAGAGTTGGTGGAGTGTGTGGTGGGGGATGGAGGGATGGGTGGTGGTGGTGGTGGTAGTGGTGGAGTTTGTGGTGTGGGATCGGTGGTGGTGGTGTGGGTGGTGGTGGTGGATGGAGGGATGGGTGGTGGTAGTGTGGGTGGTGGTGGATGGAGGGATGGGTGGTGGTGTGGGTGGTGGGGGATGGAGGGATGGGTGGTGGTGCTGGTGCTGGTGGTGGAGTGTGTGGTGGGGGATGGGGGGATGGGTGGTGGTGGTTCCTGTTTTAAATAGTCACCTTATAATAAAGAGTGGCCTAATAATCGCCTCTGCTGTGGGACCGAGTGGTCGCCCAGAGGAGACCAGGAAGTGAACCAGACCCACCAGATATGCTGATACGCACGACTCCCCACCCACCGACTCCCCACCCACCGGCTCCATCACCAGCGTGTGAAAAGTTCACACCGCCCACCACTCCACCTGTTTACATCCATGCTTGTTCTGCGACTGCCCTGCCCTGCCCCACTGTTATACTACCCCACCCCACCCCACCCAACCAACAGTTTCCCAAAGGTTCCCATGTCTTTGTGGAGGCTCGTAGGTTTATGGTGAGATAAGTCAACACTGTCTGTGAATGGGGGTTTGGAAAGTCAACAGTTAAGCAGCGCTGCTGTCGTCACTTGAAACGTCATTAGGGCCAAACAGCACACAGTCCCTGAGACCCTGCTACGCAGACATGCAGCTTCACAATCCCGTTTGCACAAGCCGTCCACAGACTGCCCTGCAGAGACCATCTGAGACCCTCTGAGACCTTGGACTAGTAGTTTGTTTTGGTTGTGTGACTGGATAAGCACATGGACTGCACCAAAAACATGACATGCATGCTGTACTCAAACATGTGCTAAGTTGAGTCTTGATCACCGGGAGACAGTGAAGAAAAGTTAAGATAGAGAGAGAGATGTGTTAAAATCTTTTGGTTTTAGTTAATACTCTGGCTGCAACATTCTGGATGAGCTGGAATTGATTATATTTATTGCTGAATGTATTATTTATTTATTTTAGCACCTGCTTGGTCAGTCCAGCAAAAAGTGCAATGCAGCAATATAGTCGATATATATATTTTATATAAAATAAAAGTCTAGCGGAGACAAGAAGCACCTAATGTTTGACATGTTTCTAAGATGATAAAGGCAGTCTTGGATTGAAGGAATTTTAAATCAATGAATTCAGTAAAATGACATAATGTAGCATGTTGGTGCTTTTATGTGCTTCAGGAAATAAAAGCTTTGGGTCAAAAGTTCTGAGTCTGCCAATGAGTGTGTGTGTGTGTGTGTGTGTGTGTATGCATGGGTGTGGGATTGTGTGTTACTGATGCCTAGTTTCAGTGGGAAAACCCCCCATATGTGAAGGCCCTTGTAATTCAGTATGAAAGCAAGCAAGCAAGCAATCCCCAGGCCCTGGAGCCTCAGGGGGGTATGAGTGGGGCCACCGTGGCCTTGAACATTAAGGGTTAAGGTGCTGTTATGCTTCTACGACTGCGTTACTGCGTGGTCATGCAGTTGCTACGATGGACTCGAGAACATTTATGGTTCTCTGACGGTTGTGGGTGTTGCAAAGCAATAAAAAAAGATGGTCGTATTGGTACATAAAAGTTGTTTGTTTGTTTTACTTTTTTGCTTAGATTTTTGAAAAGTCACTGAGAAAGACACTGTGCAATGTAGAAACCCCGTTATTGTAACTGAAAAATACATCTGAGGGGATTTACGAGGTGTCCGAGCCAGCTATCTAATGTTAGCATGCTACTACCCACAAGGTAAACAGCATGAGTTGGACCAATCATAGCCCTGGGGTTTCCGTGGGCTCTCCGTCATTTCAACAAATAGTTAAAAAATTTGGGAGGTGCACGTCAGGCCACGGAGAGGTGCTCGGAGAGGGTTTGCAACGACGGAGAGGGCTCTGCATGTCTGCGTGTCTGCGTGTCTGCGTAAATGGACGACCATAAATTGGGCTTTAGCCTCCCTCAGTCAGTGTTGGAATGGGGGGTGGATGGGTGGTCCTAGGATGAGAAGGGGCCACGGCCTGACTAAATTCACCGGGGGGGGGACGACACTCACACCTGAGGAGAGGGGGTGCCATTGGGGGGCTGAGGGGTAATGTCCAGAGGTGTTGGAATGCGAGTCATGGCCACCGCATTCACTGGCCTTGCTGGGGGTGGGCTGGAGGCGGAGGGCTGAGAGGCCAGTGAACAGGCCCCCTACTGTACAACCCCTCCTCAGTGCCACAATCGGCCCAGTATGCCTGGAGCCCCAGGCCAACAGAGGCCATGCAGAAGTCACCCAGCCCAGCCCAGCCTAGCCGCGAGCAGACGTCAGGCCTTGGAAAGTTAGTTAATTAGAGTAATGGCTTAATTGAATGGCGCATTTATAGATGCCCCCAACACTGCCGTCTGTCATCGGTGTGCTGGTTCTCTGAGGCGTGCAGGGCGCTTGCGGGCTCTCCCTGCAGGGGACCCTGCCGAATTAGTTTACTTTTCACACCATTTAAGACTTCTCTGAGCTGTGCAGTTGCACTCGGGAAGATAAGGCAGTTCTGTGTGTCCGAAGCAGACACATCTGAAGGCTCGGGGCTTGACACTGTGACTCTGATCATTTTAAAATGGCAATTTCCCTGGGAAACATTATAGGGGTATATTCACCGCTATGTCCGGGAAAACTAAATTCTATGTTTTGTCCGTCTTAATCACCCCGGGTTAAAAATGAACTCAATCAAAACATTGTTGTACACATGTCCTGTATATATAGTCTGTATTTCTGCTCACTGCCCTCACTGTCTTACAGTAACTGCTTTGATATCAAACTGAAATCCACCACTGATCTCTTTTTCAATGAGTTTGAATAGATCAGTATTAATTACTTGTCCTTTGTATCTCCATAGGGTCGAACTGTGCTGTTTAGTCAGGCCTCGAGGCCATCTGACAAGGCATATGTGGACCCAAAGCCAGTGGGCTGCCGGTAGCTGAGGAATGGCCACATCTTGGTTTGGTTTGATGATTTTACCTGTAGGAATGTATTTGATATGTTTTCATATATATATATTCAGTATATTTAACATACCTTTACTCTACACAGTCCGCATGAATACGTGGATTTGAGAGAAGAGTAATGTACTTGTATAATGAACTTGGAAACCTGCGTTTAATTAAACCTACTACTATTTAACTGCTCCTTGGGCCTCCTCATGCATTGTTGGGCAATGGTCCCTCCTGTGTTCCCTCTCTG
The DNA here is from genome assembly GCF_900700415.2 of Clupea harengus. NCBI lineage: Eukaryota > Metazoa > Chordata > Actinopteri > Clupeiformes > Clupeidae > Clupea > Clupea harengus. The sequence continues at coordinate 5,487,434 of NC_045166.1, forward strand.
TCCTCAGGACACGCTCTAGTACACAGCCATTACCTAATCCTGGCAAGAACACCCAGATTACATTAATCAGCAAATCGAGCCTCCTCCTGTTCCTAATGACCTTCTCTAAGCCCGTGTTCTGTGGTCAGCAATGTGAAATGACTCCTGCAGCAGAATGCCACTTGCTAGCCTGGCCATGAAGTCTCATTCCAGGCCAGAGACACCATAAGGGGGGCTGTGTGTGTGTGTGTGTGTGTGTGTGTGTGTGTGTGTGTGTGTGTGTGTGTATGCCTGCTTGTGTAACATGTTGCATCGAAACGAGACCTGTAGGGCTTTTCCCTCTGAGCTCGTGACAACCAGGTGAAGTCATGAGGCCTCGGAGTGCTGAACTGCCTCTGAAATGAAGGTGTCTGTCATCATCATCATCATTATCATCACCATCTGGGCACACAGATGCCGACGCCTAATGTTACATGTGTGGGATAAATTGTATGGTATTTTCGCAAGGCTCCCTGTGCTAGAGTACATGTTCTGGTGGTTTAAAGAAAAGAAAAAAAAGACCCGCTTAGCACCAATGCATAGAGAGCTACCCTTCAAAAACAAAAGGCTTCTTTTTTCACCCTACTAAGTGACACGCAAAAGTTACGTAACTGTCACACAAGTCCAACTGATTAAATGTATGGCTGCTTAACAGGAAATACCCCCTTTTGCCCCCAGCCCCCACCCCTCCCCAACCATCACCTCCTCCACCACCACCCGTCTGAGAAGCCCTCTCTTTAAAAACACTAGTGTGGCAGTGGCTTTTGTTTTTGAAGCCACCTCGGAGAGCCACGGTGTCAGTTTCGCTTACAGCACGACTCCCTTACGAGAAGCCCAACCACATGCTGAGCCGCCGCTGGTCTCCTGGAATATAAAGGAGGGCCGTCCACATCCGCGCTCTGATAGTCTGGGTTCCGCAAAAGGCCGAAACAGGGCTCCTATTGTTGAGCTGCTGAGCAGACGGAGCGAGTGAGAGACAGAGACAGAGAGACAGAGACAGAGAGAGAGAGAGAGAGAGAGACTGCAACAGACAGGTGACAGCCGTTCACCATTTGTTTTCCCTTTTTAAATGCAGACTCCACGAGTGAATCACTCCCAGACGGATGCCTCTCAGTGGGCCATTCACAACATCAAACAATGAGGCACTGGATCCAGGTCAGTGTCTGTGAAACCCATCAGCCCTCCCAATCCCCCCCCCCCTTATACACACACACACAGCCTACTGTGTCCAGAATATTTTAGGCTCTGCATTATTTTGACTGGTAACTCCATACACCCTTCACATTCAATCTGGGAGAAAAGCTAAACATAATGCATGATGAAATATAGATAGGTGGACGCCAGGGTTTTAGAGCGGGACCTGAGTTAGGGTTCCAAGCACGGCTGTTTTGTCCATGGATACTACTGCCGTGGGGGTTAAAAATAGAACAACGGAGTGTCATACTCATCACTTTAACACAATCACTTCGAGGGCAGTGCCCATTAATGTTGGCGCCGGTTCATTTCCACAACCGGTGCGTGCCACATCCTGTTGGGAATCATTTTGTAACTGGTCACGACCGCATAAGCCACCTGTTTATTTTAGGACACAACATGCAGGAGATTCACCCACATGGCTTCCAGAGGGAGAATGGAGGGGCGGGGGGGTGGTGGGGTGGAGGAGGAGAGGACAGTTCCTTTTTTAACAGCCCAACAGATGGAAACAAGGCTAGGAATAACTAGAGAGTTTATGGTGCGTGTCGCCGCAGGTGTGGTCTCACAGGTTCTTTATAGAATTCTTCCTGCCAACAAGGGAGGTCACGGAGGGGAGAGGCGGGATGGGTCGGCTCAGCTCGTCTTCGATCTGCTGATGACATGAAACAGAAGTCTTCCTGGGTTTCATTATAATCTGTTTATAACACCCACATAAATGCTATCCCTCTCTCAGGATTTCAGCTGGAGTCCCAGCACAGACGCCCGTTGGCAGTGTCTCAGTATGTGCTCCACCAGCACAGACTCCCGTTGGCAGTGTCTCAGTATGTGCTACACCAGCACAGACGCCCGTTGGCAGTGTCTCAGTATGTGCTCCACCAGCACAGAGGCCCGTTGGCAGTGTCTCAGTATGTGCTCCACCAGCACAGACGCCCGTTGGCAGTGTCTCAGTATGTGCTCCACCAGCACAGAGGCCCGTTGGCAGTGTCTCAGTATGTGCTCCACCAGTCAGGGGAGGGCAAGCCTTAGCCTTGACTGACATTCAGCCAGGCTCCACGGCAGAGATGAGCATGAACTATGGAGAGATCATATGGTTTTAATAAGCCTCTTTGATCCCCGATGAAAAATGAGTCATAGTCAGGTGACTTTCGATAACTGCAAACTGAACACTCGCTGGATGAACCCCGCTGTTCTTTTTGTGTTTCCTTGGCTCCGACCATGAGAAAGTCAGACGGTCTCTGATACGCCTCCAGACAGATTTAAAAATAAAACATTTCATTCATGATCCCCACTTTCAAGTTCTGCCTGGAGAACGTAACAAATGTTGCTGTACTCCAGCAAAGAATGTCGGGGGATGTGTTTTTTTTTCTCTAACCGAATAAATGTAGGCGATCCGTGAAGCCAATTTTTGAGCTCGACATCAATCTAAAATCTTGTATCAATAACAGAAACCAGATAGGAATCCACATCACAAGGTAATTTAGCCTCAAATATGTAAATTGTGACAATTACAATGAGAAACCACAGCAGTCAGTGAGAACCCAAGCGGCCATTTTTATTCTCAAAGACTTATGTAAAAGTAAACTTGGATAATGGCAATATTTCATCGTCAGCATGAAAACACAAAGCTAGGTGGAAATTTCCATTCATGTGGTTACACCATCTACCTTGAACTATGTGAATCCCAGGAATGTGAAGATAGTCCATCATGTGTGTTTGACCTTTGGAAGGCATGCATGAATGACTGAACATGCCCTTTGGAAACAAGGTAAAATCCAGCTATCCTGACAGATAATTGCCCCCTGGTCCTAGTGAACACTTGTGAGAGTGGCCCTAGTGAAACGCTGCTGGAGCTTTACTAAGGGCTACTGTTGAGCGATCTTGCTCTCTCTCCCTCTCTCTGACACACACACACACACACACACACACACACACACACACACACACACACACACACACACAATCTTCCACTGCTTTTCCTCTACTGCTGTTCTCCCAGTGGTATTTTCTGACTGACTTTTGGCATCTCTACAACATTGTCTTTTAATTATCTGCAATATTAATCTGATGTGGGTGTATAATGTACTGTATAATTCCGTACACATTCATTGTACAATACAAGGCCATATTTAAAGCAAAATGCCATAATAACAGTATACTATAAATAGGGATAATGATGTTAATGATGTGCAGAGGCAGACCACTCTGCCTTTTGGGACTGAATAGGCATAGGGAGGAGGAAAACAGGTTTGTGTTATTGCCCTGTGCATGTTATTGCCCTGTGCGTGCATGGACAGTTTTTTTTTTAGCTTTTGGAATCCACATATGGATTAATAGATGATTCCGGCAGGCCAGAAAAGTCGTTTGAAAGTGCTCATTTTGGAATGACTCGGACTCTGTAAACGGTCGAACAGCATAATGAAAGTTCGACGTGGAAAACTATATTCGGAAAGCAATGATCTGTAAGATCATATAACACATGGTTTCACGATCTAGGGACGTAAAAAAAAAATAACAAATGTAGCACAATCTAAAACCAGAAAAACAATTCATACAATGAGAGTTCCCCTTTCCCATTTCCACACTGACATGTTGGAATTCCCTGTCTGGTTCCACATCTTTCCCAGACCTCCCGTTTCTGTGTTTAGTCTAGTTTAAGGAGCAGGTTAGACCTCTCATGCGTCCATGAAGGCCCAGTGGTCTGGTCGACACTTGTGTGCAGACACCTTTGGGCCTGGTAACACTATATTAATACACATGTTAATGCACCCGAGGCCATTCAATTAGTAATGAGTGAATTATGGGAACCCACCATTATGTCCCGCTTTCCCACACACCAGGCAGGCCTGATGACCATAAAATAAGGTGTGCAGATCTCTGGGTATTATGGAGAGAGGAGTGATTGGGCGTTTCATATACACAACCTAAACTGGACAGGTTGGGTGGGGTACACTGAGGAATGTGCTTCTGGCGGCCATAGAGAAAAATGGGTAAAGGACCACCTAAAACCATAAAATCATACTCACCAACTATACAGCACTGTAAAAATAAACCGTGGCCTCGTGGTAACTCAGCTGGGACTGTGTTGGGTTGTGAGGAGCGTGCTTAAATTATTTGTGCCCATCGATTGAGTTGTTTTCATTGAAATCCGTGAGCGTGGTGGAACCCTGAAATCACCAATAGCATTAAATGAAAGCTTATGTGGAGCCCTGATGGGAAAAAATCCAATCGCTCCAGAAACCTCAAGCAGCCTCGGTTTCACTCCAGGAGCCAAAGGAATGACTTTAATGAGTAAGGCCGAGGGGTGCATTTCACAAAAAAGTACAAATAATAAAAAACGTTCCTTTGTGGCTTTAAGTCTGCTCTGGTCAGACCTTTCTCCATGTTAAACTGAACTAATATCACAATCTCAGGACTGGAACACTGGTTGTGTTTCTTCCGATCAGCAACATGAAGTATTTAAAGGTCACACCAACTGGAATATGCTGTAATACCAAATCCAGTTAGCTCCCAGATGTCCCTTAGAAGAGGGGCACAACTGTATTATTTTCTGTCAGGGGACCAGCAAAGCAAAGGTATCAAACAGGCTTGAGGGATTTTAGAGAGATCAGTGGTACTTTCCTCCCAAGCCTTGATATCTGCCGATTAGTCTTTCGTCGCATTAAAAAAGAAACTGTTTGACCGAAAACGTCTGTTGATTAACCAAGGCTAATGACTGTTCTGCAGGTTTGCATGAAAAATCCCGGGTAACACCCTCAAGACACACACACGCACACGCACACGCACACGCACACACACACGTCTTCCCAGGACTCCTCAAGGCCTCGTATGACTCCCTATGATCACATCTCTCCTGACTCAGCGCTGACAAAAAATTAGTGGCCTGTGAATCAAAGACATCCAGATGGCCTGAAGTAACTAAATCAGCCTGCAGATATATCAAAAGAATAATAATAAAACATTCGTGCAAGGTCTAAGAGTCTGAGAGTGCGGTTGGGTGGAAATATACCTTTCTGTCTGCTGCTGATAGGATGAATTTTGAACTACTTTGCTGCCCAGCAAAAGCAAACAGAGCGTTAAGGTTTGTGTTGTCGGACACATGATGTAATTGTGTTGTCACCATGGTAGCTTTGATAAAAGGTATGGTTCTGCTTAGTGTCAGCTCTTTGCTGGTACCCTCAAGTAACACCGTCCTCAGCAATGTAGGTCTCAGGGAAACTCCAGAACCTATAAGAAAAACCTGTGATTTTTCTCACAGTTTCTTGGCAAGGGAACTTGGCCTTAGGGAACAACACCCATACACGCACTAAAGTAGAGTATTTGGACACTAGACACAGCTTTCCTTAATATCCAGCAGTCTAATACGTTGCATTTTTGTAAGCATTTTTATTGTATATACAGTGGATTTGCCATTAAATATTACAACAGTGATACTGTCTTTACAGCAAAAATAGAATCTCTGTTTTGTTTTTCCAAACGTAGTTGTAATATTATGTCAAACATGAAATGGGAATAGTACCACATAAACATGAATAGTCATTTCTAATATGAGAGAAGGTCGAAGGTCAGTTACTGCATACAATAATACAGTCCAGGCCGATAAGAACACTGGTGGACACCACTACAAACAAAACAAGTGGATCTGTCTGATAAGACCACACATTTTGAGTACAATGTTAATGTGCAGTGTGTGTGTGTGTGGGGGGGGGGGGGTGTGTGTGAGTACAATGTTAATGTGCAGTGTGTGTGTGTGTGTAGGGGTGTGTGTGAGTACAATGTTAATGTGCAGTGTGTGTGTGTGTGTGGGGGTGTGTGTGAGTACAATGTTAATGTGCAGTGTGTGTGTGTGTGTGGGGGGGTGTGTGAGTACAACGTTAATGTGCAGTGTGTGTGTGTGGGGGTGTGTGTGAGTACAATGTTAATGTGCAGTGTGTGTGTGTGTGTGGGGGTGTGTGTGAGTACAATGTTAATGTGCAGTGTGTGTGTGTGGGGGTGTGTGTGAGTACAATGTTAATGTGCAGTGTGTGTGTGTGTGGGGGGGTGTGTGTGAGTACAATGTTAATGTGCAGTGTGTGTGTGGGGGTGTGTGTGAGTACAATGTTAATGTGCAGTGTGTGTGTGTGGGGGTGTGTGTGTGAGTACAATGTTAATGTGCAGTGTGTGTGTGTGTGTGGGGGTGTGTGTGAGTACAATGTTAATATGCAGTGTGTGTGTGTGGGGGTGTGTGTGTGAGTACAATGTTAATGTGCAGTGTTCTGTGAAGGAGGAATGCAGCCATATGCCAATGCAGCCATTTGTGGCAACTACAGACAAAAACTACGTAAAGAGCATATGAAGCTCACACACACACACTCATCAAGGCCTCGTATGACTCCCTATGATCACAACTACAGACAAAAACTACGTAAAGAGCATATGAAGCTCACACACACACACTCCTCAAGGCCTCGTATGACTCCCTATGATCACAACTACAGACAAAAACTACGTCAAGAGCATATGAAGCTTCATGGGATTGTAAGTGTTACGTGTCACGATGCATGAATTCAGATCACTGTTATGTATGCTCATACTGTTGATTATTTGATGAGTCTGATGAGTTTTTAGTCTAACAGGTAATAAAGAAGTCGTATGTCTAGGTGTAATAGTGTACTACTATATGGACAAACTTGTCCTCGAATTCTGCTCACACTGACTCTTTACATGCTTACAAGCCTTCATTCCATAGTGGCATTTGTGAATATTATTGCCAAACCTTTTTCTGTTTCCTGAAAAAACTGTTTGTGCAACTTGTCGATGTGTGAGATTATTTCACCAGTTCCTCCACAAACTGTGCCTCCCTCTCTCCCTCCCTCCCTCCACTGCCAGGCCCAGAGAAATCCTGGCTTCACAAATGGATGAATGACGGTATGAATTTTCTTTCTTTTTTTTCCAAATTCATCTGTGCCCACCCTCGGACAGAATCACCCCTTTTGTGAAGATGATGCACTTCTTCCTGGGCACTCACCTCGTCGTCGTGGGCGATGTTAGGACACCACTGCCAACCATGCCAGGAAAGGTAGGTGGGTGGATGTCGTCACGTCACGGAGCGTCAGTCTCCAGTAACCCCCCCCCCCACCCTGCACCGCCTCAGCTGAACTGAACACCATGTGCTCTCAGGCTCAGGTGTGACCAGTGTGTGAGGGGAACTGAATGTTTCTTGTGGGCGGAAAGAGAGAGAGTGTGCCCTACTGCTGTATGAGCATCTTAATTTAGGCAAAAGAATTGTACCCATTTGGGCCGACTCAGAAGAGCCAACTGAGAAATCCTTTGGTGAATCTTGAGGTACATTTTTGGTGGCTTTAAAATGTTTTCATTTTATCTTTAAATAGTTGAAATTTCAGTGGGTTCTATCAATAACTTGTCAAGCTGTAAACCCTGCAGTTGTCAGATCCCAAACAGAGCTAACGGTCAGAATTATTCCAAATACTCATTGCATCCTTTGAAGGTTCTGTAAAGAAGTATTGAAGTGGGCCAAGTAACCCATCAAAAAAATCCATGAAATAAAAATTTCTCTGACATACTCCTCTGTTCAAACACCAGTAACCACCTGAGAGGTGGAGGAACGTCTGCCAAGGCCAGTTCGTGACCACTTTTCAAATAAAATGGCACACCTGAAAATCCTTTGGTCCAGTTGGAATACCTGAAGACTTTCACAGGCAACGGCAAAACCACATATTTACAAGATGTGTACTAAGTTTGGCTTTTTAATATTCAAATTAAAAAACCAACATACGGGGTTGGTTTGAAATGTGAGGAGAACCTTTGCCAAGGAATTGGACTAAATGTTAACCTATCACGCAAAGCAACACCTGTGTGGAGAGACGTGGAAAGAAGCTCGTGAGAGAAAGAAAAACAGTTAAGTCACATCGCAGTGGTCGCTCTATGAGTTTAGGTAACATTTTCGTTGGCGCCGTATGAAACAAACAAAAGTCCGTTTGACCAACACCAATCCCGAGCGCTCAAAGCGTTTCTCAGGAAACCAGTTTAGGGAGGAATGCGACCGCTGGCCAAAGCATGAAGAGAAGCTGACATTCCAGTTTAATCGGCTCAGCGCTGCCCGTCAGAAGCGGCCAATGAAAGATGGATAATTGCTGTTTAGGTACATGGCTTCCTCTCTTTTCAAGAATGGGGCAAATTAGCCAAATAAATGAGGGGAAATGAGGTTTCCGCCACACTCCCCTCCCCAGTCCACCGTAACATTAAGCTTACACCTGGTCAAACATGGACGACTTGAAGGGCACAAATGTTTACCCCTACGCAAAGGATTTTGGGATTGGATCCTGCTTCTGAGTCGGGCATTGAGGATGCTCATATGGGTGGTCACATATGTAAAGGGGAGAAGGGTAGGGGGAAGTTGGAGCCGACTCATAGCCTTGTAAGATGGTGTGCCAAGTTGGGCTTGTTGTTACTGGGTCAGGGCGCTGCAGTCGTCTGGCAAACGTCTCCTCCTTTTGTCAGGCTGTGTTTGCTAAGCCAGTGACTGATTTCTCTCAGGAAGCAATTTTTCATGGACACAACTTGAAAACAGTAAAATGTTTAATAATCCCCTCAAAAGTACCAGGGCCTCAAGGCAGAGCCACCACTGGGCATCTATGAGATTTATATATTTTTGGGGGACATTCTGTTTTTTACCAACACAGCATGTAGTCTCACACAGAGCAATGGCTGTCAGGACCGTTGATCATGGTGGATTTTAAAAACCTGAGGCATGATACCACTCTTCTGTGAAGTTGAGGAGATTTTCTGGTGGGGCATTTGGTCTGTGGGAGCGTATGGAGTGTCATCTTCAGCCAATGTTAAAATGTCCTACAGCAGAGCCGTGGCTTGCAGTAGCATTACATAAAAACTCAAGTTAAGTGAAAGAAAGCAATTGTGAAACATGTTTTTGCTGGTGTGGCAATCCTGTCCCAGCTGATCCCAGCATTAGCATTGCTGTTAGCTAATTGCTGATTGCATCTCAAAACCTGCTGTCAACAAATTTGCTTTCCCTTTTGCCGGGTAGCTGAAAACTCTTGCTAACAAAAAAGCTAACTATCACCAGCTATGTTAATCTAAATCATTTCATTAGCATAAGCTGTATGTTAGCACTGGACTGTGCCTTTAACTCTTCATCTGAAGTAAAGAGGAAGAAAAGTATACTTCTTCTCTGATCATATATAAACGTACTGCTTAGTTTTTGCTCCACATCAACACTAGATATATATGCTACTCAGCTACCACCTACATTAGTGGACACCTCACTACTCCATATCTACACTTTGTCATGTTTTTTTGTCTTAAATACATCATATACAGTCTCTTTTACACGTGGCATGCTAAACGTCTAAGATCACACCATTCACAAATAATAAAACAGTCAATTAAATGTGATGCAACTGGAACAGAATTGGTGTTGGCACACTCCAAACACATGCCCTGTGGGTGTTTTGTGAGAAATTCATGTAATTCCAGGTTGTTAGGAGACTATTAGATAATGGTCTTTTCTAATTGAATTTTCTGTCCCCTGTAGCGAGCGAATGAGTCATTCATGGAAGATTCCTCGCTTAGACCACAAACTGGAGACTGACTTCACCCATGTGCATTTAACGGCTGTAGCGGTCATGTTTATGTGTTGTTGTTGCACTTTTAATTGGAAAAAAGAGTTGCGTCGCTCTTCTATTTTGGACTCTTGAGAACATTTTGTCAGGATGGGTATGCACGACAGGGGAAAAAAAACATGGAATAAAAATAATTATACTTCTTTGAAGCTCTGTAAATAATATAATCTAATATTGTAATACAAACGCAACAAAACACCACAGATCTGCACTGTAAGGACAATTTTGCACGTGTACATAAGAAACACGTTTGTCACACAATATTTCTTTATGTTATGAACAATTATTATTATTTTTTTTTTAAATATTCCATCCCCATCGGCTCATGTTTTTTCCAGCTCTGCATTGGTTGTTTGTTGTTGTTCGTTTCTGTCAGAGCCCAGAGCTCTGTTTGTCTGTGTGGACTGACTCGCCTGCTCACCCGCTCTGAGATGGGGGCATTCCTGCGCTGCTTGTCTTGGCACTGCCATGGGCGGCCATGGCACTCGAAGCCCATGAATGAGCTCCTTTCAAGGTCTCTCGTGGACTGCCCACAGGGCACTGGTATTCCACGGCTGTTTTCTGGGAAGACCGAGGAGAGAGACTGTCCATCATTAGAAAAAGCCAATGTTTTATAATAAGGGGATTATGCAACTGATAATGATAGCAAAGGTGGAATGTAATTGGTACACAGACTGTGTCTGTCACGATAGTTATTATGTAAAGACATTATTAGTGTGAGTTGTATAACTTCAACAGGCATTAGGATGAAATCTGTTTTAATCACTATTTCAGCTGACTTCTGTATTTTGAAGACACAGAGACAATAAAACCATACTTTTAAGATGTTACTACAAAGCCGACTGCTTACTTGTGAACTCGTTTAAAAACAGACTTATTAGATGACTGTCAAGTGTTCCATGTCAAGCAAACAGCGCAGTCCCTTCTAACAAACTTCTAAGCAACGGTAATTAAAGTTTTTTTTCCCCATCCGCACCCAAAAACGACTTTATTTTTGGTGTTTTAGGGTAGGCACAGTGGAGGCATTACTGGGAAAGAGTAAACAGGTTGTGATGGCCTCTTCGGGCCCATCCACCTCATCCTGTGATGGGCCTTTGAGAGCAGACACAGATTTAGTTCCTAAGGTTAAAGCCCAGCGGGGTAGCTCAAAGAGGAGATTTACAGGACAAAGCGGTCTGACTCCCCGAGATCCGACCACATTCTCCCCAACAGTCATCTTTTGGCCAGACATGAAATGCGGGAAAAAAAGGATCATGTTAGTCGTCTGAGAGCTCCACTGTTTCTGCAGATAGACCAGGGGGGGAAAAAACCTCCAACAACCCTGGATGTGTGTGTGTGTGTGTGTGTGTGTGGATGCCTGGCAGAATGTAACATTGTCAGGGGAGAGAGGAGGTCAGAGGTTTGGAGGGGAGGGGAGGGGGGCGTCTATATTTGAAACGCTGCTCTTTGCTTAGACACTGTTCAAACCCATTAGTTTGGATTCCAAAAAGAACAGGGGGTTCAGTAAATTGTCCACAGACCACCATATGGGATTCCGATCAGGAGGATGCTAGGTTGCTCCAGCCAGACCTCATTCTCAACGATTACCATGGAGCTTTCCAGCAATGGCCTGGTGTGTGTTTGTTTGTGTGTGTGTGTGTGTGTGTGTGTGTGTGTGTGTGTGTGTGTGTGTGTGTGTCTGTCTGTCTGTCTGTCTGTCTGTCTGTCTGTCTGTGTGTCTGTGTGTCTGTGTGTCTGTGTGTGTGTGTGTCTGTCTGTTTGTGTATCCACCAATCAGTCAAAGGGATCATATCTATCCACCAATCAGCCAAAGGGATCATATCTATCCACCAATCAGTCAAAGGGATCATATCTATCCACCAATCAGTTTTCACCTACAGTTGCGGTCAGCCGTCCTTGGTACAACTTAATGTTACTTAATTCACCAACATTCCATTAAACATATTAACTTTTCTTTGAATGCATCCATTATAAATTACATTCTGTGGGCTCGCTCCTTGACACAAATTATGCAGCTACAGTCCAACGCAGCCAGTCTGGGCAATGAATTACTTCAGTGAGGAATGACATTTCAAAGGCAGGGAGCTCTCATAGTTAGCTAATTTAGCTCAGTCTGCCCCCGTGCTCAGTTTAAACAGTGGTGGAGGGGGAAGGGGGTCGTTTGAAATTTCAAAGCAAATCTTGGCCAGCCAACTCCAAATTATAGAAGTTAGCTAAAGATGGTTCGCTGGATAGGACCCGGGGAGAAAATAACCCCCCGCTCCTATTTGCTTTTTTGGTTTGTCAAGTTTAGTATATAGGCTCCTCATGCCTTTGATGGTGGGTTGAAATTGCATGTAAAAATGCTCACTAGTGTAAGGCGACTGACCCACATAAAATTGCCCTTCCTGACACCTACACGTGATAAGCAATGTTAGAGAGCTACACATTTATCAGGTCATTTTAGTTTTTTTTATTCAGCATATTAAGTGTAGACTTTTCAAAGAGGCGGTAACAAATTGCCACTTGAAGTATGCTTTTATAAACAACTAGCACTTGTATCAACTTCAAATGAATTTTCATGGCGTATGGTCATGTGAAAGATAGATAAACACACCTGTCGTCCCAGCTACCTGCCTGTGGTCCAGGTCAGACCACCTCATGTGAAAATAACTTTGATAACTTTGCTTCCTTTTTCACAGAGAAAGTGGCAGCCATCGGGAAACAGTTCGACCAACTGTCTCCCCCCCTAAGGGCGCAACCGTCAATGGCTCATCATTTCCTTCTTTCATCCCTCTCAGCGAGAGTGAGGTCTCCAAAATCCTAACAGATAGCCGTCCAACTACATGCCCGCTGCACCCCATCCCATCCAACATCCTTCAAGCCATATCGCCTGCCGTCTTACCGGCAATAACACAGGTGATTAATGCTTTATTTAATTCTGGAACATTTCCTTCTTCATTCAAAGTGGCTCGGGTAACACCGCTGCTCAAGAAGCCGTCTCTCGATCCCATTCAGGTGGAAAACTATCGACCAGTCTCACTTCTCACACTCCTATCAAAAACCATTGAGAGGGCAGCTTCCAAACAGGTCACAGAGTTCCTATCAAGGAACAATCTCCTCGATCCAAACCAGTCTGGATTCAAAAGCGGTCACTCCACCGAAACAGCCCTGTTGTCTGTGACAGAGGCCTTGAAAACAGCTAGAGCAGCAGCTCAATCCTCAGCCCTCGTCCTGCTTGACTTATCAGCTGCGTTTGATACAGTCAACCACCGCATCCTTCTGTCCATACTGTCAAGTATGGGCATTTCTGGCAAGGCGCACTCCTGGTTTGAATCATACCTCACTGGGCGCTCGTTCAATGTGTCATGGCAAGGTCAGCTGTCTGTACCTCACCGCCTCACCACAGGGGTGCCCCAAGGCTCGGTGATGGGACCACTTCTCTTTGCCATTTACACCACCTTGCTGGGCCCTATCATCCGCTCGCATGGTTTTTCCTATCATTACTATGCCGATGATACTCAACTGTTTCTGTCTTTCCCTCCTGAGGACACCACTGTCTCGGCGCGGATCTCGGAATGTCTTGCTGATATATCCACATGGATGAAAAATCACCACCTTCAGCTGAACCTGGCAAAACGGAATTGATGGTCTTTTCAGCCAAACAGGCCATCCACCACAACATCAGCATCAATATTGACTCCTTATCTCTTGTTCCATCCAAAACAGCAAGAAACCTCGGGGTCATTATTGATGACCAACTGACTTTCACGGACCACATTGCCTCTGTCTCTAGGTCCTGCCGCTTTGCGCTATTCAACATTCGCAAAATCAGGCCGTACCTAACCCAGTATGCCACCCAGCTGCTGGTGCAAACCTTGGTGAGTTCCCGCCTTGATTACTGCAACGCCCTCCTAACGGGCCTGCCGGCTTGCGTGGTGAAACCACTACAAATGATCCAGAACGCGGCGGCGCGTCTGGTGTTCAACCAACCGAAAAGGGCACACGTCACCCCGCTACTCATTGACCTCCACTGGCTGCCTGTAGCTGCTCGCATTAAGTTCAAGTCACTTATGCTTGCCTACAAAGTGCTTGATGGTTCTGCTCCCACCTACCTAAATGCTCTTGTAAGGGCAAATGTTACACCCAGGATGCTGCGCTCTTCTAGTGAGCGTCGTTTGGCACTGCCGTCTGTGCAAGTACGGCAGTCCAGATTATTCTCATTTGTAGTTCCACGTTGGTGGAATGAACTACCTAGCACTACCAGAGCAGGGGCGTCCCTCTCTACCTTTAAGAAGCTTTTGTAGACCCAACTCTTCAGAGAGCACTTCCCGTCCTAACTGGCACTTCGACTAGTGTGTAACTTGCGATTACAGCAGTTACATTTCTGCACTTCTTTTTCTTTTTTATTTCATTTTGTTATATTTCTTATGTAAAGTAGTATTTATTGTTACACCAGGTTCTATTGCTCGTAGCTTGACTATTCTGTCCCTTGTACGTCGCTCTGGACAAAAACGTCTGCTAAATGACTAAATGTAAATGTAAAATGTAGCACAACATCGACAACTACATCGCAAAAAGACATGACTAAGCATGCTAGCAAGCAGCAAGCTATCAGTGCCAACTGTGTTCTTGGTGGTGTTTATAAGGTGTTTCCATTCCTTTTCAGTAGTTAGATTGGTAGTTATCGACCAAAACCTCCTTACTGGTCTTACGGGTTTTGCTGTTTGTACAGGTAATACTGTTGTAATACAGAGAACAAGGGTGTAGTTGTAACAGGTAACCTCCCCAACACCAGGTCTCATCATTTATTCTAGATCTGATAGGGATGTACTGTTCAGAACAGAACCATTCTCAGAGGGGTAGAGAGGGGTGGCGGAGTGGGGGGGGGGGGGGGGGTAGGGGTAGGAAGGAGATAAGACTGAAGCACTAACTGTGCGTATTGCGTCTTCAAACAGAGTAGACACAGCGTGTGTAAGCCGAATGTTCTTGGGTGAAACAGGTAGTAAAAAACAGAGGCACAAGTCCTGAGTCATTCATCCATTTCTCTCTTCCTCTTTTGGTATTGAGAGACGGGGTGAGATCATCGCCTCAGGGGGACAAGCATGAGAGGAGACGTCAGGAAAGTCTCATGAGGAATGCACCACAACAGCCGCGCAGGAATGTTGTGGGGGAAGAGGGAAGAGAGAAAAAAGACCAAAAGAAAGAAGAGGAAAAAAGACAGAAATATGCCTTTGGGGAACAGAAGGGGCATCCCTTGCGATGCGGCTACATCCACACGTGACATAATGGGAGAACCCTTTAGTGGTCAGACAACCAACGCAAAGGGCTTCCCTTGAATGTGTCTATGTTGGTGCTGTTGTGTATGAATACTTGGAGGACTCTTGGAGATCCATCCTCAGGTTGACTAGGGGCATGGCCCACACAACAGAGTGTTCCCAGTGTGTTTGGGGCAAAGCACAAAAGTGCAGTAGTGACATGCGTAGAATCCATGGCCCAATCAGCTGAGAGCCTGTTAGGGTGTGTCTTTAAACACCAGACCCAAGAACATCTGTTTCAGGCTAAAGGATCAAATCATAATGCTCCTTTTTTCCTGGGGAGGGGGGGCATTTACATAGCCCTAACGTGAAGCATATACATCAAGTGTAGAAAACCTTTACAGACCCTCACCTGCGTCCAAGTGTATCGAGTTCAAACAATGACATTGAATTTGGCCTAGTATCACTAATAACTGAATGAATCTGTCAGAGGGAGAGTTGTTTTCCCCTGATTTCACTGTTATCAAGTCAAATCAGCTTTTGTTGTCACTTTCATTATAGATTAAGTCTATGTGAGTCCATCGCGGGTCGCATAACGCTTTAGTCGTGGTTTAGATATGCTTCATGGCTGCTCTCCCGAGGAACTTATCTGTTAATAATCAGCCATTCCAGTTCTTCCTTTAAGCGGCCATTATTTTCCCAAAAGAATTCCAATTAGCCCGTACAAAACAGCAGCCTCTCGCTCTTCGAAAAACACAGTTCCATTCTAACCAAAGATTAGATCTTTGGTTTGGCTAAAAATGCTATCATCACATTGATAGCATATTTCAGTGGAACATTTGCAATTTGACCAGTCACGTAAACTGCCGACAGACAGACAGAACCCTGGAAGTGCGAACGTGCGCCAAGGAACGGCAGAAAGGGACAGAAAATTACCCTTTGGCAGCCTCGCTCTGCCACACTCATGTGTGCGTGTTTGTTATTTTTATACAGAGGACAATAAACCACCACGAGGGTTGTGGCCATTTAAAAACGTTAGAGAAAAAAATAAAAGGAATAGCTCCAGTCTCCGTCCTGCTGCCCACAAATGAGTGGGAAACTTGGTGCCGAGGCCAGTTCTCTGAGTGAATTATATATACCCTGTGTTTATTTGGGCTGTGGATGGAATCTATTCCATTACATCATCGGCTTTGACCCCTGACCTCTTGTCCAGAGTGTGGATGGGGGCGCTGGTAGTTAAAAATGCTCCTCCTGCCTCCGCCATCCGCCATCAAACCCCCCCCCCACCCCCTCTTCTTGTTGTGGATTAGAGATTGTGAAGTTCAGAGGGCCTAGGGGAGAGAAACGGAGCATGCTGCCAGTCTTACGTAAAAATGTCCAGCTGTGAAATGACTGTGGTGGAGAGGACTTATGTTTTAGACGTTTTAATTTTTTTGTAGCTGGTATGAAAAAACCAGAGAGCATGACATTAAAGGTTAACAGACCTTAAAGTATTTACCTATGCTCCATTGACAAAGGAATTTAGCTTTGTGGTGAAGGTGGACCCCAGCTAGACAGTGTGTGTGTGTGTGAGAGAGAGAGAAAAGAGAGAGCGAGAGAGAGAGAAAAGATGGGTTGGTGACAGCCCCCTTTCCCTCTCTCCCAGGGAACAGGGAGTCCGATGTTAATATAGTACCTTACCACACAGCGTGAGTCATTTATTAAACCCTGACTGTGTGCTACAAGTTCTGCTCCACCCCGACCTCTGGCCAGGGTGCGAAAGCCTCAGCGGGCCGCCATCCACTGCCAGCCAGCTGAACACACCCGTCCAACACAGCATCATGACAAAGATGACTCTTTGACATCACGGAACATCACAGGCTTGAGTTGAGAAGAACGGGTTGGCAAAGTGTTGATGTCTGAGTGGTGTACGTTGGAGGGGTGGGGGGGGGGGGTTTACAGTTAAAATCCTGTCTGCCTCGTTTCACCTGGAATGAATGGCTGTTGACAGGCAGGCTCCATTAACAATCCCGCACGGCCAGCATAGCCCCGTGTCCAGGTGCGCGCTATGCCTAGGAGGAGCTCACCCCTGTGCCGTAACCGGGCAACCAGACCCACCGCAGAGGCACAGGAGGGTTTCAGGAGCAGCACCAATGTCAGCACCAGCAGCAGCACCAGCAGCAGCGGTGGTAACAGCAGTGGTAACAGCAGTGGTAACAGCAGCAGCAGTGGTAACAGCAGTGGTAACAGCAGTGGTAACAGCAGCAGCAGCAGCAGCAGCAGCAGTGGTAACAGCAGTGGTAACAGCAGCAGCAGTGGTAACAGCAGCAGCAGCAGTGGTAACAGCAGTGGTAACAGCAGCAGCAGTGGTAACAGCAGTGGTAACATCAGCAGCAGCAGTGGTAACAGCAGCAGTGGTAACAGCAGTGGTAACAGCAGCAGCAGCAGCAGTGGTAACAGCAGTGGTAACAGCAGTGGTAACAGCAGCAGCAGTGGTAACAGCAGTGGTAACAGCAGCAGTGGTAACAGCAGTGGTAACAGCAGAAGTGGTAACAGCATCAGTGGTAGCAGCAGTGGTAACAGCAGTGGTAACAGCAGAAGTGGTAACAGCATCAGTGGTAGCAGCAGTGGTAACAGCAGTGGTAACAGCAGCAGCAGTGGTAACAGCAGCAGCAGCAGCAGCAGTGGTAACAGCAGCAGCAGTGGTAACAGCAGTGGTAACAGCAGCAGCAGCAGCAGCAGTGGTAACAGCAGCAGCAGTGGTAACAGCAGTGGTAACAGCAGTGGTAACAGCAGCAGCAGCAGCAGCAGTGGTAACAGCAGCAGTGGTAACAGCAGTGGTAACAGCAGTGGTAACAGCAGCAGCAGTGGTAACAGCAGTGGTAACAGCAGCAGCAGCAGCAGCAGTGGTAACAGCAGCAGCAGCAGCAGCAGTGGTAACAGCAGTGGTAACAGCAGTGGTAACAGCAGTGGCAGCAGCAGCAGCAGTGGTAACAGCAGCAGTGGTAACAGCAGTGGTAACAGCAGCAGCAGCAGCAGTGGTAACAGCAGCAGCAGTGGTAACAGTAGCAGTGGTAACAGCAGTGGTAACAGCAGTGGTAACAGCAGCAGCAGTGGTAACAGCAGTGGTAACAGCAGCAGCAGCAGTGGTAACAGCAGCAGCAGTGGTAACAGCAGTGGTAGCAGCAGCAGCAGCAGCAGTGGTAACAGCCGCAGTGGTAACCGCAGTGGTAACAGCAGCAGCAGTGGTAGCAGCAGTGGTAACAGCAGCAGCAGCAGCAGTGGTAACAGCAGTGGTAACAGCAGTGGTAGCAGCAGCAGCAGCAGCAGCAGTGGTAACAGCAGCAGCAGTGGTAACAGCAGTGGTAACAGCAGTGGTAACAGCAGCAGCAGTGGTAGCAGCAGCAGCAGTGGTAACAGCAGCAGTGGTAACAGCAGCAGCAGTGGTAGCAGCAGTGGTAACAGCAGTGGTAACAGCAGTGGTAACAGCAGCAGCAGTGGTAGCAGCAGCAGCAGTGGTAACAGCAGCAGTGGTAACAGCAGTGGTAGCAGCAGCAGCAGTGGTAACAGCAGCAGTGGTAACAGCAGCAGCAGTGGTAGCAGCAGTGGTAACAGCCGCAGTGGAAACAGCCGCAGTGGTAACAGCAGTGGTAACAGCAGCAGCAGCAGCAGTGGTAACAGCAGTGGTAACAGCAGCAGCAGCAGCAGTGGTAACAGCAGTGGTAGCAGCAGCAGCAGCAGCAGTGGTAACAGCAGTGGTAACAGCAGCAGCAGTGGTAACAGCAGTGGTAACAGCAGTGGTAACAGCAGCATCAGTGGTAACAGCAGTGGTAACAGCAGTGGTAACAGCAGCAGCAGTGGTAACAGCAGTGGTAACAGCAGCAGCAGCAGCAGCAGCAGCAGAGCGAGTGAAGATTCCCTTATAAGGCCACACTTCCTCCATTCCAGGTCGGGGCGCATGTAGTAATAGTATGTCTGCTGGCGCTGGGGCCGCATTCCTGCAGCTCCCGAGTTTTCTCTGGGAGTTTTTCATTTCCGACTCGGAGGTGCTGCTGAGCAGCAGCCTTGTGCCTTTCATAAGAGCTGAGGTAGGGGGAGAGGGAGAGAGAGACAGGGAGAAGGAGAGAGGGAGGGGGAAAAAGAGAGAGAGTGTGTGTAAGAAGGGAACTTGTGTGATCCTTTTTTTGAAAATATACAAACCCCAGAGTCTAGCCGCTTTCCTGCAATCCTTAAGGTCTGCTCTCTGTCTGGGACCTGATGGAGCAGAATAGGATAGTGCCCCCGGAATGTGGCACACCTGGGCTTTACAGCACATAGACTAAACCTTATTAGCAAGGTGAAAGCTCATGTCTATAAAAAGAATGTGAATTGGCGAAGTGGCTGACCAAACCTGTGAGAGCCATGAGAACTCTTTTATGGTTTTCGGTACCACACGGGCAGTTGTGTAACCTGCAGATGGGTACAATGAGAAGAGTACAATGAAAATGTAAGTTATTATTACTCTGATGAATTAACTAATGAATTCATTATTGATTATGTCCTTATAAACCTCTTTGTCTGACTAATTTTAAGGCAGCTTAATGTTAAAAAAAATATATACATATATTCTGAAAAAATACCTTTGATCTTGAATCCACCAACTGATGAAACTGATCTTGAACAAAAATATTGTTGAACCCTTTTACAGCACAAACAGTATTTGATTCTCACGTATAAGCAATTTTGTTTCCCCCAGAAACAACAACAACGGTCACAATAACAACAACAAACAAACAATCACCAGACAGAACTTTTATACACAGCGAATGCAAGCCTGATGAGGTCAGCATGAACACTGTCTGGCAAGTGCACAAAACCCAGACGAGAGGAGGATGTGTTGGTCCCTCTATGACAAGTCGGCAAAAACCACCGATAAACACACACAAAATTTAAAAAAAGGGAAAAAAGCACGGGCAGGAAAGTTTAGTCAACCTCGCCAAGGCTTCACTTTTTATTTTGATATGTGACAGCAGTTTGGTTTCAGACAGGAGGAATGTTGAATAGCAGTGGGTGGGGGAGTCTAGTGCAGATAGAGAGAGAGCGATGGAGAGAGGGAAAGAGAGAGAGAGAGGGAGGGTGGGGAAAGGAGGGGGGCAGGAAACTAGGAAAGAATGCCAAGAATGTCCATGTTTGTCCAGGTCTCCATTCAGCCCCTGGCGCGTCACAGCACTCCGGCGTGTATAAAGAGAGGGCAAGCTCCCGACTCCAGTCAGAACACTCCTCCTCAGCCCGAGAGAGAAGCAACAGGAGCTCCACTCTGCTCGACTACTACTACTACTGAAGCTAAACTCTAGCTTTCACCCGAGACCAAAGACGAACAGAACAGAACCAAACAGGACTGAACTGAGCTGAAAACGAAGAAGCCAACGGAAGAAAAAGAAAACTAGACCGGAGACCCTACGAAGGAAGGAAAGAACAAACGAGATCGACTTGATCAGAAGACCGACCATTCGAAGGCATTGCTCTCGAGAGAATAAGGAAGATTTTGAAGACCTGAAAGAAATTCTTTTGTTGTTACTAATCGAAGAACAGAACCAACATGTCTACTGGACTGACCATCCTGACATCCCTCTTCTGCCTCGCGCTCTTGCACTTGGTAAGTCCATAGTTTCAGCAACTCCACTTTGAGTCTAGGAGCACAAGATGTTATCAGTATCTGATGTTTAGGCTACATCCAGAATCGGTTAGGTAGTCCTGCTTGCCTTCATGTTTTCAAGCTCAGTAGCACGTGTCTGGTTGTGTATAATCCCGACAGAAGGGAGATGGGGAGATGTGTATTTGTGTGAATGTGTACGAGCTCTACTGAGGCTGACATTCTAACCGAATGGTGTGTGTGTGTTTGTGTGTGTTCAGGCTGTAGCCCAGGAGTGCAGTGGCCAGTGCAGCTGCCCCGAGGTGCCCCCCCAGTGTGCCCCCGGCGTGAGTCTGGTGCTGGACGCTTGCGGTTGCTGCCGGGTGTGTGCCAAGCAGCTGGGCGAGCTCTGCACGGAGAGGGACATCTGTGACCCCCACAAGGGCCTCTACTGCGACTATGGATCCCCCAGCAACCGACGGATCGGAGTCTGTACAGGTGAGACGCCAATCCTTCCCTCTCGTCCTTCTGGTACCTGGACAACCTTGCGTCCAACATAAACTGCAATCAGCCTTCTGGATACCTTTACAGTTCCTT
>NC_045166.1:5513705-5533705 GCF_900700415.2 Clupea harengus
GTAATCGACTCAAACATATAAAGCCAAACAAACCATTGTTTTTTCAGTGTCTGAGCTCATGTTGTGCACAAAACTGAAAGCTGAAATATATATATATAATTTTATTTTTTTAACTGTGACTGCAATGCACTGGAAAGTACAAGATTGAAGAATTTAGAGTAGTGACAGATAAAAACACAGCAGACTGGAAGCTGCTCGAGGGCACCTCCGATAAAACAATGGCAAGTTAAACGAAGCAACAGGGTGGCAAATCTGCGGCTCTCAGGCGATTTCTAGTCAGTCTCAGGTTTTGTAAACAAAATGGCCGAAAACCTTTGACATCGACAGCAACGGAAAAACATAACGACTTCAATACCATACCGTCATTGGGTGTCTATGACAACTTCACTGCAGCATGCAAGAAAAAGCCTGATATGTTTTAGTGAGGGATGGGACAGACCAAACCACATCAACTGCATGTGGACACAAAGTGCAGGTTTCCATTAAGGGCCCTAGTTTGGTGGTAAACCCGGTGATACATTAAATTTTTTTTTTAAAAACTGCCATATCCTAACAGGCTTTTAAAAAACGTTTTTTTTTTTTATTTTAACAACAAAAGAGTGTCTGGAAAGAGGTAGTCCAATTTGTCCAACTTCAGTTAAATGTCCAGTCAGCAGTAAACGAATGTCATCCATGATGTAAACACACAATTACTTTTCTTGTTATGTCTACTCATGTATTGTAGTGTAAGTAGACTACGGCAGAAGATCAAATGCCGTGTCACCACAGAAGGTCTCTTTTCTTGGCATGGCTGCAACGGAATGCAGAAAGACGATGCATAAACATATCTCCGAACCTAACCCAGTGCTCGGCTAAACAGGCTTCCACGAACCCCTTCAGTTCTGCTGGGGTTCCAGATGCAGCGACAGCATCAAGTAAAGGTTACCTGAGACGAAGCTAATGTGCTGTCGCAGTAAACGCTTGAGATCATTCTTTCCCATCACCACACCGCATGAATCTTATTGTGGAAAAGAGTGCAAGTGCTATGAAAACCCAGGTTTCCATCTCAACACCTCCACAGAATATAGAGCTGACCTCTCCTGCTCCCACGAGTCGCACCGCACCACAGCGTGGTGAGTGCCACAATGACTGTCAGCTATGTATTTTCATTTGTCTCAGTTGCAAGTGTTTTTCATTAGACGAATGTAGATGATTACATGTTATGTCTTATTTCAGACCTAAATACATTCTCCAGAAAGGATGGGTTGATGGGATAGGCTATATCTGGCTCAACATAAATAGCTCGTCGTGGAATCTAAGTGAGCAAAACTGTGGCATTTTCTGTTTTACAGTCTCAAAGTAGAATGATCAACGTAGAATGATTAACAATGTAACGGTCAGTTCGAAAAAGAGGAGTGGCTTGGGCATTCTAAAACATGTCTGACGAACTACGATTACGTGTTAACAGAAAAAGCACTATGGTTTATCCTTATTGGTGGACCCTGTCCCTAACCCTAACCCTAACCCTAACCCCTCAGCCATACCGCCATCTCCTCACACTGAAACCTCTTCTGACACGTTCAGTTTAAAGATACTGCTTGGCAATGCTATTGGTCGGCTTTAACCAAACCTTTCCCGAATTCACTTTGGCCTGGTTCTGCCCACGTAGCGCAGAACAGTGTGCATGTGCTGCCGTTTCCGCCATGACTTTTTTACTCTAAAACTAGCGCCCTAAAGGTCTTTTTTATGGATTTATGCCAGTGGTTTCTGGCCCAAACACACAGAGATGTGCACCAGTAGGCTGCAGCAAGAGGCTTCCCAATAGGCTTGGGGTCTACTCCTAACTCCCGTGTGTAATCTGGAACTAGTGTGAGAATGGGCTGCTCCGGGGCCTGAAGGTTACACTTCCAATGCAAAGCAATGAGTCTGCTCATAAACACCCACTGAGAATTGTGTGTTTTCTCAGAAAATTAAATATCATTTAAATAGAAAAAAAAAAAAAAGATTAGTTTGTTTCAGTTTTTAGAAAGAGGAATTAAAAAAAATCTTAGTGGTGCTGGATCAGGCGTGCTGAGATTCTGCAGGGCCCCTAGTCTCTGTAACAGTTCCCCCAAGAGGCCCTGGACTAAGCCTGTGTTAAGGTAAACTCGCCGAGCTCAGCGGACTCTTAAAGGGGCCTGAGCGACAGATATTGGTCTTGTATTCAAACACTGGGTGTAAAGTGCAGTGTCGGGAAAAGGGAATACTGCTGTACGATGGGGTTTTTTTTTTCTTCACTCTCAGGACGGCTTCTCCCTGTGCTCCGAGATGGCTTTCCACAGCCGGCACAGGATCCCCCCTCTGAAGAGAAACAAACACATACACACAAAACAGAGTGAGCACTACATCCTCATACAGATATTGTGAGAGTGAAAAATCTGCAGCAACTTCGTCAACTCACATGGTGCTTGGGTGAGAGCCATGTCTACGAGTGCAAAAAAATCCAGCAACAGAGACTAGTTTAGACTTCCATGAATTTCGACTGCTTTTTAACCACAAGTGTGTGTGTGTGTGTGTGTTGCTTGATTCTTGAAACGTTTTGTTTTCTGGCACACACACTGTAGACCAGGGTCAGAAGTAGCCTAGAGTCGACCGCTACACGGTCAGCATAGTTTGCTACTGTACTGTCATTCAGTCTCTCCAGCCTGCTGGGTAAAATGGCCAAGGTCAAAGGCTTGACTGGCAGAGGAGCTGCACTGCTTATGAAGCATACAGTATGCCTGCGTGCCTCTGCAAGCTGCTCTGGACACAAACGTGAAATGTGCTGTATGGCCAACACTAAATTGAAAAAAAAATTCAACACGGGCACTATTTTTAGATCTTTTTGGGTCGGCGGATGCGATTACATCGTATAGCCGTTTTGCAGTTGCTGGTTATAGTGTTCTAACTCAATACTTAGTAAGTTTGAACCCAAAAAAGATCTAAAAAATAGGGTTTGAAAAATTCCAAAGTTTCCCGTTAACATGTCAAAATGTAAATACAGTTAAGGCTTCAAATCATGATAAACTGTGGAGCTATGTCTAACGAGAACGTGATTTCATACACAGCGTTATCTTTTGGTGACTTATGTTGCAGAGAACAGTACAGCAGGCAGAATGCTATGCTGTGAATCCTACCGTAGTCTCAAACTCTTCAGGTCATCCCTGGTTACAAAGTAAAGAAGATCATCAAGAGTGTAGTCCTCTGTGGTTATCTGTTGATGAATTTAACAGAATATATTAGAAGTCAATTGACATTGTTGGAGGCAATAGGCGCTTCACTGAGGCCCAGTGAGACGACTACCTATGTTAGCAAGTGGAATATCTAATGTTGTATCCAATGCTTATGTGAAGAGTCCTACCCTCTCTATGGCGTCCTTGTCGGCCCCGTGTAGCCTCAGCCACTGGGCCAGCTCGGGGTCTCCGGAGGCCTGCTCGCAGGGGTTCCTCTGCCTGACCGATGGCGTGGGGATGTCTGTCGGAGAGAGGAACACACAACAGCGCCCATCAGCAACGCTCACAGCTGCCGGGTGAGTGCGACACACTCACTTAAAATACATTTCTCTTTGCAACGCTGGAAATATTTGTGCCTGCGGCTCATCGGGTATAGCAACCTGATGCCAACGACAC
Source organism: Clupea harengus (assembly GCF_900700415.2). Classification (NCBI taxonomy): domain Eukaryota; kingdom Metazoa; phylum Chordata; class Actinopteri; order Clupeiformes; family Clupeidae; genus Clupea; species Clupea harengus. The sequence continues at coordinate 5,517,332 of NC_045166.1, forward strand.
CAAGATCATGGGTTTGTGTTCTAGCAAACTGTCATAGGCCACAGAAATGTGTATCTGCAAAGTCGCCCTGGATAGAAGTGTCTAATGAATGAATGAATGAAAAAATAAATAAAAAAAGGATTTAACTCTCTACCTTTTATTCATGTATGTTCTGATCGTCTATTTGTTTGCCTTGCCTACTGGGATTTTAGATATACATTTTGTATATAAATGAAAGAGACTCGATATGACTTGGCTTCAGGCAGTGTCGTGATTGGTAAAGGGAAGCAGAGGCCGTTTCGGGACTCACCGATGGGCTGTGAACGCGATCGAAGGAGCCGGATCTCCTGGTCTCTCTCCTCAAGCACCTGCTGCAGGATGGACTGGTACTCGCGCTCCTTCTCCAGGAGCTCCTCCAACAGCCTAGGACACACGCACACAACGTCCTCAATCAAAAAGGAATGGCCTTGCAGAGTTGACAAGAAAATATATCTATATTTATTAAGTCAATATTCCCATATATTTCGGAATTTCTGAAATGAATCTCTGTTATCTACAAAAGCTGTTGCAGTGTACTTAAGGTCCAGAGAATGCATCATATATCCACTAGGTGGCAGTATTTACGATCAGCAGGGGGAGCTTGTGCAATATTTGTGCTTGCCTTTGATCAGGAGGTGAAAAAGAGGTCATACTAGACACATATACTGTATACAGAGACACAGTCACAGTCACAGTCACAGTCACACTCACACTCACACTCACCTGTTGGTCTCTAGCTTCATGCGGCCCAGCTCCATGCTGACTGAGCGCTTTGCATTGTGGGACTCGTGCGACACTGTTGAACTGAGCGTGCTCACACCCGACGTGGCCACTGTATCGTCGTGATTGGCTGTGGGCTCAGGGCGGTGCTTGCGGGTGGGCGTGTCCTCGGGCTCCACTTCCTCATCCACATCGTCCTGGTCAGTGGGGTCACTTTCTGAGGCCAAGCTGAAGTGAGGTCGGAGTTCTGAACACACACACACACACACACACACACACACACTCAACATTAGCTAGCAACCGTTGACATCCCACTGCCAGTCTTCATCTCAGGCTAATTAAAGTTCATCTATACTGAAGCAGCTTGGATCATCAAAAAACGCAAACACTTTTAAGACGGCGTTCTCCTACACCAATAACACACACCTATCTGTACTCAAACACCTTTAAGATGGTGTTCTCTTAATTCTACCAATAACTTATACCTATCTGAGTGGACCACTCCTTTAACGCTGCACACATCTTATCATATAATGCTTTCGGTATAAAAGGGACATTCACAATCATTTTGCACATGGTCACGCAGGCTAAACACAAAGCTTAAGAGCTTACACAGTGAATCAGATCATATTCTCCCTCGAGTAGCCTTATCAAATCAATAAACACTACTTTAGAGTAAGACCTGTTAGCAGCTGCGTACACACTCGTGGCTTCTGTGTAATCCTGTTTCAAATCCGTCAGGCATTGTGTTTCAACAAGAGACTCAAGAGCAACTCTGAACAACTGTCTTAAGCGGATCAGATCCTCACAGCATCTTTGCCATGTGACAGCAAAGAGGAAACTCATAAATGGTTAATAACATGAATCAGGAGGCCATTCATGCCATACGTCCTTCAACGGGCTCCACCTCAGAGTTCCTGTTGAGGCAGAGGTGGACTATATCGTAATAAGAAAGTAAAACTAGCCAGAACATTCCTGAATTTAGATAAGCTTATGGTATGTGGCAGCACAAAACACATGTCAACATTCATTCCGGCATGAAGTAAGTCTCAAGAGACATCAGGTTCCTTGAATGAGACAAGGGATTGCAGGACAGCGACTCTTTGGAGCTTGCTCTTCAAACCTAAACCTCGAGCTCTGTGTATTACAGGTGTGGCCTCAAGGGACAACATCCCAGAGCATCAAAAAAACACACTTGCCACTAAAATGCTGGGCTTTGGGTTATGCTATCAATCTCAGCTGGGCTTTGGGTTATGCTATCAAACTCAGCTGGGCTTTGGGTTATGCCATCAAACTCAGCTGCATGGTGCGTCCATTACTAACACTGTATGACAATATCCATATTAGTACAGTTTTTAAAAAGGACAATTATGGCCAATATGCAACATTTTATTCATCAGTTATGATAAATAATTAACAAGCATAATATTTATATATGTATTTTGTCTGGGAAAGTGTTACTTGGTAACATTCCATTTTTTAGATTCTGGCAGGGAGCTGCAAAAAGCAACAGTGGGGTTAAGCGAGAAGCATCTTGCCAAAGTGGCTGTGAGTCATGCTGCCCACCTATTTCGTGTTTGTGTTTGTGTTTGTGTTTTATGATAAATGATTTTAAACACAGGCAGCCCTTGTGACTGCCATTCTTTTGGCTCGTGACAACAGCTGGGTGCTCTCATGTGGTCAGTCTTTTGATCTCTGAGGAAGTGTCTACCGTATAGATTCTGAAGGGGCTAGATTTTTTTTAAGGCTTCTCATATTTTCACACATTCTTTCCTCTGCATTGGCTGAAACGAAACTGGTCTTTCTAGCCAAACAGGCCATCCACCACAACATCAATATCATAATTGACGCCTTATCACTTGTTCCTTCCAAAATCTCTGTGTCTTTATTGATGACCAACTGACTTTCACTGACCACATTGCCTCTGTCTCCCGGTTGTGCCGCTTTGCGCTATACAACATCCGCAAAATCAGGCCGTACCTAACCCAATATGCCACCCAGCTGCTGGTGCAAACCTTGGTATTGCAACGCCCACCTAACGGGCCTGCCGGCATGCGTGGTGAAACCACTCAGTGCGTTTACATGATGGTATAATTCGAATCTTGCTTTAGTCGGACTATGCTATCTTTTGGGGCAACTGCTATTATCCCTATATACATGGCAGTGAATAAATCGAATCATTGGCCGAAAGCATGTCATATCCGATACGATAGGTGGCGGTGTTTTCATTACAACTAGTGGTGATACAGCCATTTCCGCTTGACCTCTTCACCACTACCAACAACAACAACAGTTGATTCAGCATGAATCACGTCTGTTCATCGGTCCAGAAATGCGTGTTGCCTCTTGGGTTGTCCATCGCGTTGTTTGTTTGTTTGTTTGTTTCTGCTGGGCCGACGTGTTTATAAGTTACATTATTCAAAGGTGAAGAAACGAGAGAGAAACGCACGCACATTCACACGGGGATGGCCTAGTGTTCCGAAAGCCCGATATTCCGAAATCTCAATATTCCGAAAAATAGTCCTCCTGGCGAAATTTAGAAATATTTTAAGTGGCACAAAACACACACAGCATTTAGTTCGCGCAGCGGAGCAGAGACGCTCACCGGGCTATCACGCATATAACTTTTCCTAGGCAATATTTGTTAACTTAGCCTACTCTGGTTTTGAATATTGAATACCACTCATGCAAAGGAAATCACCGGCACATTGTCGCAGGATATTACGCAGATCTTGTCAAGCACTGACAAAGCATGCATGCGTTGGCAATCATAAAAGTATGTTTGCGATGCAAATGCCATGTGTGTAGTATTCTGAATTAAAGTTCATGCTTGTGAAATAAATGCATTTATATGTTTATGATTGTGTGATTCATTGGGATGTGCATGTGGGCTATAGTGGTTCACGTTGCTGTGCTCACAATTTCGGAACAGCGGGCTGTCGGAATAATGGGCCTTCGGAACATTGCCATGGAACCCATTCACACACACACACACACACGCGCGCGCAAATAATGGGTTACAGCCTAAACGCATTGCCCTTCTGCCAGTTGCATCAAATTGTTTTAGTACTTCTTCGCTGTCGATTTCCAAATCTGTGTGAATATTAATGAGAGCAAGTCCAGTCAGTCTTTTGTCAGTCATCGTACTTCGTAGATATGTCTTAAGACGCCTCGTTGTACTGAATGACCGCTCAGCAGACGCTGTGGAAACGGGCATTGTCAACAAGACCTTCAGGACGCAATGAATGTTTGGGTAGAAATTTGCCGAACTTTCCAGGGCTTGACAAAGCTCACTGCGTTTTGGCTGTAACTCATTTAGCTGTCTCCACATCTCCAGCTCTGTATCTGCATCGTCAACGCTAGGCATTAGTTGTCCGTACTCCGACATTATAGTTTCCCCATTGTAATAAATATGCGTTCATGATAAAAAAAAATTCTTCTCGCATAGCAGAAGGTATGCACAGTGCGTACGGCTGCATGCGCCACTGGAACTCTGTGCAATTAATACAATACAATACTTAATAGGCTAATTTATACAATATCTCCTCGTTTGAGTGTGGTTGTTTGAGTGCAATGGGAGTGTATGATCGTTGTTGTCTATAAACGAAGGCATTGCAACGGGAAAATCTACCTTTCACGTCTGTCTTTAGAGGGCAGCGCCAAATAACCGAACAAAACTCAATAGCCGAGTGACAGCTGATTTGCTTTCTGATTTGACAGTACTTTTTCGTGTTTTTTTCAGCGCCAGATAACCGAACAAAACCCAACTCACGCTTGCCTCACGGGTACAATACCAAATTTCATCACATTTGATAGAATGAAGGACAAATTAGTTGTGAATACTATCACCGAGTTTGACAGGTATTGGTCAGGTAATAGCCAAGTGACAGCTGATTTGACAGTACTGCTGTGTGTTTTAATCGAATAAAATGTGGAACGTCCTTATACGTGTTTAAGGAGGGGTTGTAAAGGTGCTCATATCTTCGGACCTCTTCTGTTATGTTTGTTCATAATCAACAAGAATAAGCTTGTGAGACAGTCTGCAGGATATTCATAAAAAAACGTGTCATTAGTATGAACAGTTGAGACAACTTTTCTCTCTTTCGTCTTCCGGGTCACGACCTGGCAGGGAGGGAGGGAGGAGGGCGGCGGGATCTCAAGCATGCGCAAAGACGCAAAGTCCAGTTCCTAATCCATCCGAATTATCAACCGGATCGGATCGAGTTATCCAGGGGTGTTAATCGGATCATAGTCGGACCGCACATAGTCGAACAAAGGTGTTTACATTAACACGGATAATTCGATTTCAGTCCGACTAAGCCAGTTATTCGAATGCATGTAACCACGGTCAGTGATGATCCAGAAAGCGGCAGCGCGTCTGGTGTTCAACCAATCCAAGAGGGCACTTGTCAGACCACTACTTATTGAGCTACACTGTGGCTGCCTGTAGCTGCTCGCATCAAGTTCAAGTCACTTATGCTTGCCTACAGAGTGATTGCTGGTTCTGCTCCCATCTACATAAATGCTCTTGTAATGGCCAATGTTACACCAAGGATGCTGCGCTCGTCTAATGAGCGTTGCTTAGCACTGCTGTCTGTGCAATTACAGCAATCTAGACTTTTCTCATTCGTAGTTCCACGTTGGTGGAACGAGCTGCCTAGCACTACCAGAGCAGGGGCGTCCCTCTCTACCTTTAAGAAGCTCTTGAAGGTACCTTCCTTCCTAACTTGGACTTCTACTAGTACTTAACTTGCACTTACAGCAGTTACATTCCTGCACTTTTTTTCAATTTTCTATGTAAAACAGTATTTATTGTTACACTAGGTCTCTATTGCTCGTAGCTTGACTGTTCTCTCCCTTGTACGTCGCTTTGGACAAAAGCGTCTGCTAAATGACTAAATGTAAATGTAAATGTAACTGCACTGACAACATGAAGGAAGCTTACCTTGTCTATGCATGAGAGTGATTTTGAGTATTATGATTACGATCAGCTACGGTATTTTGTCATTCATAACAATGACATACTGTATATATGGGTTCAGTGAGTTCGGTGCAGTGTATATAAGTGTGGTCTATGTTGGGAAAGTCTATTTCTGCAAACAGGGATGGAAATAGCCGTGGAGAGGCTTGAATGGGATCCAGACATTACCTGGCACCAGGATGGTGATGGCCGTCTGCACCGCTTTGCGGATGATGTTGTCCAGGGCAAACATCCAGTGAGGCTTGATGTTGTGGTTGCGAAGGACTTTGTTTACCTGGAGACAAGCAAACCCACAGAGACATTTATTAATCAACTGGAGCTTCCTTCGAATATACACACGTGCATACACACACACACACACACACACACACACACACACACACACACACACACACACACCAATCACACACACACACACAACAGTCACACTCACTTGAGCATTTAGTCTCACACACACATACACACACACACACACACACACACACACAACAATAACACTCACTTGAGCATTTAGTCTCACACACACATGTACACAACAGTCATACTCACTTGAGCATTCAGTATCACACGCACACACACACACACACACACACACACACGTACACAACAGTCACACTCACTTGAGCATTCAGTCTCACACACACATACACACACACACACACACACACACAAACGCACACGCGCACACACACACACACCCACATAAAGAAGGCCTGCCATGTGGAGCCACATAAAGAAGGCCTACATCTTTCAAAATCTGATTCAAAAGACATGCACTCTCCTTACCTAATTCCGTTATCTAGCACAACCAAAAAAAATCCACATAATTGGATCATTTGAACTCTTTTGGAAAGTTTTATTAGGACTGCAAATACGGAAATCATTTGAATCTTGTGTCCCTATTCCCACCTACTAATTACCATGTCTGTCCACAAGGGAGCGCCCCTCCACACCACACCACACTCATCTCTAACTGTGCCAACCAGTCAGGGAAAGGAGTCGTTTGCATGACTGCTTGCGCGGCAAATGACATAAATATGTCTCTACCGTCTGGGTTAACGAAAAGACTTCCCCATTTCTTTTTTTTTCAGTATGAAAGATGTTCCCCCGAAACACCTCACAAAATGCCAGAGAGGAAATGAACCAAATGAGGAAGAAACTGACGCGACAAAAATATGATCAGCCAAGCAAAATTGCGCGATGTGTGCAATGTTCTCAGTTCCGCTGTGAAACTTTTTTTCTAGCAGGGCAATTATAGTAACCGTTACATTACACTACATTACAATACATTAACAGTGCTTGACAGCAGTCCATCTGTTGTGTTCGCCGGTGGGTTCAATTGGTGGGTTGGGATTTTACTATTTTTTTTTTAAATACCAGACAGACTGAAATTACATTAAAGGCTAATTTAATCTGTGCCCATGTCATTTGTTGTGAGTTATTAAATGGCTAATTGAATCAAATTAACATTTAATCAGTTCAGATAGTCACATCATCTTTGCTATGTGACAGCTCAGAGGAAACTCATAAATCGTTAATAACATGAATCAGGCAATTCATGCCATACGTCCTTCAACGGGCTCCACCTCTGAGTTCCTGTTAAGGCAGAGGTGGATTATAGCGTAATAAGAAAGTAAAACTAGCCAGAACATTCCTGAATTTAGATAAACTTATGGCAGCACAAAACACATGTCAACATGTTTTATAAATAATATCTCTCAAAGCTCATTCTGGCATGAATTATGTCTCAAGAAGTTCTTTGGAAATTGCTCTTCAAACCTAAACCTCTAGCCCTTGAGGGCATGGCCTCAAGGAACCGCTCAACACTTCTTGGAAAACCCACGGTGCTTCGCTGAACAATCTAAAGTGTAGCAACCACTCTACCTTTACACTTGTTTTCAGAACATAAAGCTCCAGCCTTGTGCAGCAGGACCTGACCCTGTAACCATATGCTTCTTGGTCTTGGCATACGGGCCACCCTCACCACATCCTCAACATCCATGATGCTTCACTGTGACATAGAAAGTGACACAGATAGTGTAGCACAGTCGAACCTTGAAATTGTTTTTATCTGGGTTTTTTTTTTAGAACACAAAACCCCCTAGCCTTGTGCTTCAGAGCCTCAATATTCGGCCAGGGCATGGCTTTGGGGGGAGGTGGCAGGGTTCGCTCACCGCGTCCTGGAAGCCGAAGAGCACGACCTGCAGCTGGCTGATGGCCGCGCTCTCGAAGTCCAGCTCCAGCTTGAGCTGTGAGAGCGTGCCGGCGATGATCTTGCGGTCGGCCATGCGCACAAAATCACCCAGGCTCTGCACCAGTGTTGAGACGTGCTGGCGCTTCAGTTTGGTCTCCTCTGGGCTCTACACACACACACATACAGAGAGAGAGATGAACATTAACATACAATAACATTAACATATGATAAAAGTACATACTTAGGATGAAAGAAAGACTAATGACAAGACTGATTTAGAAAGGGGAATATGCGATGGACAGACAAGAGTACACATAATTGTTCTACACTTTGACAGACAGAGAAAGACAAACTGGAACAGAGACACTGAAAGGGGGAGAAGAGATAAAAAAAAATATAGAGAGAGAGAGAGAGAGAGAGAGAGAGAGAGAGAGAGAGAGAAGGCGAGAGGGTGGGCGAATGAAAGCGAGAGACAAGACAATGAAACCTGGGTTACAGAATGGCTTGAAGTGGGCTTGAGGCTGACCTGGGTAAGGGTCTCCATGAGGTTGGCCACCACCTTGTCCCGGTCCTCGGTGAGGATGCGATGCAGCGTGGCTCTCCGCTCGCTGTCCTTCCTCAGCATGAAGAAGCCAGAGTCCTTCTCCTCGGGGGACGGGGGGGCGCTGTGGTCATCAAAGTTTTCCACAGGGATGCTGGGAAAATAACAGCTCCATTACACATCATTTAACTGGTACACCGCAGCCTGTTCTCAGTAGCCACCTTAGCGCTACAACACACAAATCTGACATGTGAGCATAAATCTACTATCGTAATGGAGTTAATTATCGGAAGGCGCGTGTTATTGGCAAATGTTCGGGTTGTCATGTTAACCAATTATTAAACTTAGCATATCGATTGTTAATCCATTATTAAATTTAGCATTTTGATTGTTTAAGAAAATGGCCGATGTTTGACACTGTCCGATAACTGACATAGCTATGCTAGGTGTTCGCATGGTCTGAGTAGTCACTGTCCACTTATAAAGCCTGTTCATGTTACAGCTGAATTAACTGACTTACTGAAACTGTTATTTAACACTCCAGGGGAACACATTGTGTTCAAGTAGCTCACTGTCAGAGAAACTCTTTAAGTGAATAAGAGTTTGACAGCAGTCCATCTCCGAAACGATTGTGGGAGACATTTCAAATCCTTTCCGCTATTGGAGTGGGACCATATTTCTGTCATCCCACAAATGTCTGCAAAAGATGGTAGGATACCGCACTCTTTCTTTGAGAACTTTCCGGAACGTGGGCTGTGCTCACCTGAGGAAGAGCGACCTGGTCCCTTTGACCTCTCTCTCACTGTAGCACTTGATGCTGGGCTTGAAGCTGAAGGGGTTGGCGGTGAGCTCGTTGTCGGGGGAGACGGAGCCGTACTCACTGCTGCTGCTGGTGTCCTCGACAACCACGGGCACGGGCAGCGAGATGCTGCGCAGGTACTCTGAGGACGCGGACACCAAATGATGGAGATAATTACCAAACACTGTTAATGACTTTAGAATATATGAATCAAGTGCCTTGTTTTAATAATAATCTTAAATGCTTTTCTTTTAACAGGGACATGGCTTTTCTGTGTTCCTGTGTATATGTGTAACTTTGATTAACTGGCACCACTTATTGTTTTCTCGACCCTGAGAAAATACAAGAAGCTCGGTTGAGAACCTTGTTTTGACTATGATTGTTAAACACGTACGGCGTCGGCATTAGATAAATCTAAGTATATAAACCCTGTGCGATGTTAGTGAAATTGCTTCACTTTCATCCTTGTGCTGTGAGTGAGCCCGATTGCAATTGTTCTTGTTGAATTAATATACTGATTGACAAACTCCGGAGTCCTGAGGTAACTAGGGTGAATTTTCACCTATCACCAAACACCACATGACACACAACTCGTGGCGTAGGTTCTTCCTTGGCACAGCCATATAAAGCGCCTTGAGAGAATTTTATTGTTTTGGCGCTATACAAATAAAAATTGAATTGACTTGAATTGAATGTAACACAATATACAGGAAACAACAGCATGCTATGCATCCAGCTATATAATACAATACACAACACAAAGTGATACATCACAGACCCAATTCGATTTCTATAGATAACAAAACAACATGTGACGTAAACGTAGGAGAGAGAGAGAGAGAGAGAGAGAGAGAGAGAAGTGCAGGAGAACGGAAGACACAGCTGTGCAATACCACGCAATACAATGCACAGCCTGTTATATGGACAGTGCTGTGCAATATCAATACAACGCACAGCCTGTTATATGGACAGTGCTGTGCAATATCAATACAACGCACAGCCTGTTATATGGACAGTGCTGTGGAGTTCTACCTCCCAGGTAACGCGTGATAATAAACCTCGAGGGGAGAAAAGATAGCAGAGTCTGAAGAGGAGGAATTCCAGTGGAAGGAGAACAAACAACTCACCTGTGCCAGGGGTCAGTGCTATGATGCAAAAAAGACAATAGGCGTGAGAATTAGACATGATCACACCAGGCACAACATGCTTCAGAGGAGAATTTCACTGCAAACAAGACAGTGGCTTAAGGTCCCAACATGAGGACAATATTAAAAAGCAGTCAAAACACGAGGTGTGTGGCAGTTAATTGTACAAATAGCCAAAAAAAACAGCTTCATAACAGCTGTGTACAGTGTGAGATGTAGAAGTTCTGCTATTCTCCTTGTTGGTTGCTCCTTATGTAATTATTTGTTAATTCTCAATCCATCATGCTGTTTGCTTCAATCCACAAGCATGGAATTCCCATAGATAGCTATCTATCTAAACATGATTTTCTTCTCTACCAAAGACATTGCATAATGATATACACAACCCCACTGTGCGTGTCAAAGAAAAGAAGTACCCTTATCAGTCTCAACCTCTGAACCTTAACAGATGAACCCCATTTGACACGATTTATATTAAGTCTGAGTGTGTGTGTGTGTGTGTGTGTGTGTGTGTGTGTGTGTGTGTGTGTGTGTGTGTGTGTGGCCCTATATACCAGTATCTGTGTTTGTGTGTGTCAAAATCGTGCATGAACGCATTCCTTATGGGGCATTTTTGTGCTTGCATGCAACTGTTGACTAAAATGCACGAGTGTGTTCCCAGGTGTGTGTGTGTGTGTGTGTGTGTGTGTGTGTGTGTGTGTGTGTGTGTGCGTGCGTGCGTGCGTGCGTGTGACCAGAGCCCACCTGTAAAGCCACTCTTGCCACGTTTCTTGCGGCTGGTGACCGTCAGGAACTCATCGGTGAGCAGGTCCATGGCCGTGGCCCGCCGGTCCGGGTCGGGCTCAAAACAGCGCAGGATGAAGGCCTTGGCCTCCGTCGACATGGACTCTGGAATCTCAGGGTGGATCTTAAACATGCCAACCTGTAGTGGGCAGTCCAGAGAAAGAAAAAAACCTTGTAATAGACACTCCTATGACAGACACTCTTGTAACAGACACTCTTGTAACAAACACTCTTGTAACAGACACTCTTGTAACAGACACTCTTGTAAGAGACACTCTTGTAACAGACACTCTTGTAAGAGACTCTTGTAAGAGACACTCTTGTAACAGACCATCCTGCTCTTGTTGAAAACATTTTTGGAGCTTTTATCTGATGAAGGTTACAGAGATAAACACACAAACACCGAGATAAACACACAAACACACACATACTCTTTCTTTCCCGCTTTCTTTCCCGCTCTCTCTCTCTCTCTCTCTTTCTCTCTCACACACATTACACACCAACAAACCCACATTCACACACACACACACACACACACACACACACACACACACACACACACACACACACACACACACACACACACACACACACACACACAAATGCATTCCTATTTTTCAAACTGTAGAAACAGAAGCCCGTCTGAGTTCAATGTTGGCATTTGAGGAATTTCTTTCATGGCTTCTGAAATGTTCAGTTAGTTGAAAGGAATTTACACCCCTCCCCCACCCCCACCACCACTCTGACCAAACAAGCAACAACAAGAGCTTCACACAGAGGCCCTCTGCTTCCCTGTGCTTCACACATCTGCTTCCCCCAGTGGCCCCCAGGAGCTCAGAAGGTCAGTACAGAGGTACTTCATGGAGACTTCAAGGTTCACTGAGAAGCTTTGATTGAGATCGATGACTTGAGGCTGGACATCAGCCCTGTTTGCACAGCAGCATCACAGACACGGCAGACGCTAGTCAGCACCAGTGTGCTATTAGCCACCCGTGAACAATGCAAAAGTGAAGTTCAGTGAAGACTGGGGGAATTCCACAGTAGCTGTTTAATTTCCGTCTGCTAAACTCTGCAAATACCACCCCCACCCCCCCTGATAATTTCTTCACACAGACGTTTACCTCACTGTTGAGAGATGCTCTTTAGAAATATCGTTCCCATTGTTTTGCTTTGCTAAATTCCCGGGAGCAGTTCTATGTCTAAATATGGCAAATGCTGGTGAGCGTAGACCGTCATTCCTTCTTAGCTCATATTAGTCTGGGGTGGAGTGTAGACCGTCGTTCCTTCTAAGCTCATATTATTCTGGGGGGGGGGGGGACGACCCACAGATGCAGATCACTGTCTGCTTGCTTTATTTTCCACATTCAAATTAGAACCGGTCGGACCACCCGGTAGCTGGGGCTGGTCTTTGAACGTTTAAGAGCATTTCTTAAGGGGAAACATATGCAGACACGTCCAGTCCACCGATGTGAGGCCTAGCCTCTCCAGTACTGCTGAGGAAGGAAATTATTTCCAGTCTGATCCAAAACCTCCCCCAAATATTTCCACTTCGGGCCTACAGACCCAGACAAGGTTGTGGTGCTGAGGTTTCAGTAAGACCTACAGTAGTCTCCACTGCCACTAGGGTGTTTATCAAAAACACAGACACACTGATCTAATACATCAATCAAATATACCTCTGATGAACCAGATCCAATTAAAGACAACACCAGAATAGGAGATCGTGTTTGGTTTCGTGAATGAGCCTTGAAGAAGATCAAGCAATCAAAATACTTCAAACTGCACTTCTCACACATCTGCTTTACACACCGTGTGACATAGTCTGTCATAACACAACAGGATACATCCCACCCCTGGTGACCTCTGACCTTGAACATGGCTGCCTGTGGCTCCCCCAGCTCGTAAAAGGGGGGCTTGCCCGTGGCCATCTCTATGATGGTGCAGCCCAGCGACCAGATGTCCGCCGGCTTGCCGTAGCCTCTCGGCCCCTTGTCTATGATCTCGGGAGCCATGTACTGCAAAGTGCCTGCAAAATAAGAACATGTTTAAATTACTGGGACACAAGGAAAAAAAACAAGTAAACAAATAAAAAAAACAAGTAAACAAATCAAAATCAAGGCTGTGCCTCGTCACAGTCAATTTTGAAAATTGATTTTGAAGCGAGTAATGTGTGACAGCTGGAAGGCGTGAAAATGTATTCATTAGGTTAGAAGTGACTTTATAGGCTACCGGTGATCAAAGTCAAGCAACCCAATTGGATTGGACTGTAATGAATAAGTAACCGTGTCAAAAACCAAAGTAAAGTCATTGCAGTAAATCAAATACACACGAACAAACAGGACTGTCTGGGTTGGCACAGCGCAGCGGTCTTAGTAGGTGAGGGGTAACTCTGAGGGCATATCTGAGGCTGGGTGTGTACAGGGTGTCCAGAGGGGGCTATGCCAGTAAAAGTGTGCCTGTCATGTGAGTGCCGCTGCACAGACGCCAGGCTGTATCTGGAAACCATCTCCTGCCCGCAGGACCCACCCCCCCGCCCACCCCCGACATCAGCTGATCCACGCCAGACAGGTCATGATTGATTGCCCCTTGGTAAGGGTTGGCATTGTGATTTTCTTTCCAATCACCTGACTCTACACACATACACACACACACACACACACACAACACACAACACACAACACACACACAGACACACACATGGCACAATCTCAAACCACAGCCCCAAACACTCCCATTTACACACATACACAACACACACTCTTCACACACAAATCCAACCCCCACCCCTTACACACTCGCTCTCTCTCTCACTCACTCTATCTCTCATACACACATGCTTTCCCACACACACACACACACACACACACACACACACACACACACACACACACACACACACACACACACACACACACACACACACACACACACACACACACACACACACACACACACACACACAAATATTTCCTGTCTGCTGCAACCCAGGCTATTCTGAGAGCCATTCATTTTCTGGCGTCTCCTCCAGGGACTGGTAAAATGTGGGCGCGGGGTCGTGAGAGCGGCACTACACATTCACAGAGGGAGAGGCTACTGTAAATACGACCACTGAGGCACTCCTGTTTGGCCCAGGGCTTTATGAGGCTGTGCGGAGAAGAAGGAAACAGAGAGGGAGAGGGAGAGAGAGAGATAGAGAGAGAGAGAAAAAGAGATGAGTTGTACCGGTAAATGTCTCCGTGCAGGGGTTGATTCCCGCCAGACGTTTGGAGGTACCAAAGTCTGAGATCTTCAGAACCCCACTGTAGGTGTTTATGAGGACATTGTCACCCTGTGGGGAAAACACACACACACACACACACACACACACACACACACACACACACACACACACAATAATAATAATGAAATCAATTCAACAGAAAAATGTGACAAGGAAAAAAGTTGACATTGAACACATGAACGGTTTCCAGACAAACAAGCACAAAACCTCTGATCATTTGAACCCCTGTAAACTGTCGGGGGCTCGACCAAAACAAAGTGATTAACATTTACATGAATGGCCGTCGGAGTCACTCAAACAGTGAAATGAGGTGGAATTGAAGGCTGCAGGGGAGGGACTGAGGGCAATGAAACCTCTTAGGTAGAAGACTTTAAAGCCTGAGTTAGCACTGACGCACTCAGAGGGAATCCTCCTGGATTACGATAAAGAGGAACTCTCCAGGCAATAAAGAGCAGTGTGCACACAGCAAGCATGCTGATGGGGAAGTAAATATGGTGACAGGGTGTGTCCTATGTCATGGCTGCAGAGCCCAATTGTGCTGACGGATTTGTAAACACTGCTGTCATCACGGATTTGAGCCTATATTCAAGGGCAGTCCAGTAATGGTTTTCATTTCGAGGTCAAATGTACCCTCCCAAATATTCATCTCCAAAGTAGACTGCAGTACAGCTGCACGGGTTATTCAAGTTTAATGGACTATGAAATGGATACAGCTAGACTGTTATGGATGGATGCGATCTTGCAGCTGTTCTGCAGAAGGTGGTTTGAAAAAGGTGGTTATTTTTTACAGTACAGCTGTGTTCATTACATATGTATCTGAGTTCCTTTCCCCGTGATACCTTGTTGTTTTCATTTAACAATATATTGGCTGTAACCAATCAATTCAATTCAATTATATAATTCAAAATAATAAAATTGTCTCAAGTCTCAATCACTAGTCGCATTCCTTTGTAATGAATATCAGAAGGAGAATGGCTAAAAAAGCTGACGTGTTTAGCTCTGCTAGGCTGCAACCTCAGGCGTGCCTGTGTCAGAGGGAAGGCCTTATTAATAACACAACGGGGAATAACGCCCTTGGGGATCGCCTGTCACATAAAAGTCACCTTGATGTCTCTGTGTGCGATCTGGTTATCGTGAAGGTACTTGATTCCCTCCAGGATCTGCTTGGTGTAGAACCCGATGGTGGGCTCGTTGTTCTTCAGCGGTCCCCACTTCGATCGCAGCAGAGCCGAGAGGCTTCCTGGAGCACCAGACAGAGGGGGTTTTATGCTAACAGAATGACAGAGCGGGCCTGCTAGTCAAAGGGTTTTATGCCAACAGAACGACAGAGCGGGCCTGCTAGTCAAAGGGTTTTATGCTAACAGAACGACAGAGCGGGCCTGCTAGTCAAAGGGTTTTATGCTAACAGAACGACAGAGCGGGCCTGCTAGTCAAAGGGTTTTATGCTAACAGAATGACAGAGCGGGCCTGCTAGTCAAAGGACGCTGAACAGGCGATTTAACCAAAACGAATCATCAAAGTCGCTCAAGACATTAAGAGTTTTCATTTCAGATTTATGTTTCGATTAGACATATTTATACTAAGAACTCCTGGAAACTAGACTGAGAAATAATGTGTGACATCTGTTAGCTAAATGCCAGGTGTTTACATTGCGATGAAATGCAGTATCGTGTATACACTTGGTGTATCTGAACACTCCTATTGGAGACCAGCCTCAGTCTATCTTTCCCAAGCGCTAGCCCTTGCGCTCTGGTCGTTTACCTCCAGGCACCTGTTCCATGAAGATCTTGATGAAGCCGTTCTCACTGATTGAGCCCAGGTACTGCACAATGTTCTTGTGCTTCAGGTGTTTGTGGAGCGCGATCTCTTCATGCAGGGGTTGGGAATACCTGAGGGACGAGTTGAGTGTTGAG